>NC_057796.1:442556638-442557229 GCF_018294505.1 Triticum aestivum
AGGGGGTTATATCGACAACGACGACATATATACACAGGAAAATAATGTTATCGGGGAGGGGGTATATCGACCCCCCTCGTGTTGAAGTTATCGGGAGGGGTATATATCGACGACGACAGACCCGATAAAACATAAGAAAACGAAGAAGAAATAAAAAGAGGAGAAGAAGAAAGGAATAGAGGAGAGGATTGAAGAAAAAGAAAGAAGAAAAAAAAGAGGAGAAGAAGAAAGGAATAGAGGAGAGGAAAATTCTATTTTTTCTTCTTCTCCTCTATTCCTTTCTTCTTCTCCTCTTCTTTTTCTTCTTTTTTCCTCTTCTTATTTATTTCTCCTCTTCTTCCTCTCCTCTTCTTCTTTCTTTCCTCTTCTTATTTTCTTCTTTCCTATCCTTCTTTTTCTTCTTCTTCCCTTCCTAGCTAGATATATAAAACTTTTCTAAAATTGTAACTTTTGCATATATAAAACTTTTCCATGTGGATCATCATTTCTCATATATATCGAATATATATCCATTGTCATATATAAAAACTTTCTATATATGAACAAAAAACTTTCTATGAACAAAAAACATTTTTGACATATATATTCATA
>NC_057796.1:442559094-442566192 GCF_018294505.1 Triticum aestivum
CAAAAGTTTAGTCCCACCTCGCTAGTTGAGAGGGGCTCGGAGTGGTTTATAAGCCCCACTGCGGCTGCCCTCTCGAGCTCCTCTCAAATGCAGGCTTACGGGCCTAATGTCACACTGTGCTGTCTGTGGGCCTATTGGGCCTTCTGCGGGCCTGAATCCTGGCCCAGGTTGGGTTTCTAGTCGTATTCAGGCCGTGGTGGCCCAATAGGTGGCAGTTTTTTAAATTTTTTTCTAGTTTTTTGGTTCTGTTTTTTGCATTATTTATTTTCTTTTGTTTTTTGCTTTATTTTTTAATTCTTTTTGCTTTTAGGTCAGGAAAATTATAAACTGTCTATTAGTGCCATTAGTTTTAGAAAAAAATATAAACTTTCTATTAGTGCCATTAGTTCTTTATGAATTCTTTTTGCTGTATTTAGTTTTTTTGTTTTCTTTTTTTCTATATTTATTTTGTTTTGTTTCTACTTACAACAAAAAACTTATTTATTTTATTTTGTTTCTAATTACTTATTTATTTTACTTTATGATAATTCTTTTTGCTATTAAAGTTTCTATCAAAAAAAGTTCTTTATGAAAATTCTTTTTGCTTTTAATGATTAAAAATAAAAAAGAGGCGCAATGCTCGTTGATTTGCTTCAAGCCTTTCGGAATAGTGTAGACTGCACTGCACATAGCTCGATGCAGTCTACCTTATTCCTCAAGGCTTGAAGCTAAGCAACGTGAGCATTGCGCCTCTTCTTCATCGTCTCTGCACTCAGGGCTTATAAACCGCTCCTAGTGCCTCTCAGCTAGCGAGGTGGGACTAAAAAACTGCTTAGTAAGAAACTCTAGTACCGGTTCGTGCCACGAACAGGTACTAAAGGTGCTCGTGGGGCCATAGCCTCATTAGTACCGGTTCGTGGCACCAACAGGGACCAAAGGGTGGAATTGGTCCCGGTTCGTGCCACCAACCGGGACCAATGGCCTTGCACAGCGGCGTGGTGGTGAGTTTAGTCCAACCTCGCTAGCTAAGAGAGAGCCGCACCTGTTTATAAGGTGCGGTGCGCCTGAGCTATCGAGCTCCTCTCTAAAGCAGGCTTACGGGCCTAACCTCTCTGTACATGCCTGTGGGCCTACTGGGCCTTCTGCGGGCCTGAATCCTGGCCCATGGATGGGTTTCTAATCGTATTCAGGCCGTGGTGGCCCAGTAGGTGGCATAATTTTTAATTTTTGGCCTGTTATTTTTCATGCATTTACTAATTATTTTGAGCTATAAGACCCTAAAACTGAAAAGCATTTCAAATGAACTCTGAAAAGGTTGAAAGTTGGCATGGTATCATCATTTCATCCACATAGCATGTGCAAGAAAGTTGAGAGGGTTACGGCAAAAACTAGATGCACTTCTTGTACAAAATGGACAATGGTATCATACTCGTCTATTACAAAGTTGGCATGGTATCATCATAATAGTTGCGGGAGAAAGTCTTCACTTTTTCTTCGCTTGTGTCATTTGCTTATTGCGCCGTAACCATGGATAATCTTCATCGTTTATCAGGATGCTTGGGTCAGCCTTGACTTTGAAGGGAGGAATTTCATGAAACTTTTCATAATCTTCAGACATGTGTGTCTTGCCCTCCACTCCCACAATGTCCCTTTTTCCTGAAAGAACTATGTGCCGCTTTGGCTCATTGTATGATGTATTCGCTTCCTTATCTTTTCTTTTCCTCGGTCTGGTAGACATGTCCTTCACATAGATAACTGTGCCACATCATTGGCTAGGACGAACGGTTCGTCAGTGTACCCAAGATTGTTCAGATCCACTGTTGTCATTCCGTACTGTGGGTCTACCTGTACCCCGCCTCCTGACAGATTGACCCATTTGCACTTAAACAAAGGGACCTTAAAATCATGTCCGTAGTCAAGTTCCCATATGTCCATTATGTAACCATAATATGTGTCCTTTCCCCTCTCGGTTGCTGCATCAAAGCGGACACCGCTGTTTTGGTTGGTGCTCTTTTGAGCTTGGGCGATCGTGTAAAATGTATTCCCATTTATCTCGTATCCTTTGTAAGTCAATACAGTCGAAGATGGTCCCCTGGACAACGAGTACAACTCATCACAAACAGTGGTGTCACCTCTGAGACGTGTTTCCAACCAACTGCTGAAAGTCCTGATGTGTTCACATGTAATCCAGTCGTCACACTGCTCCGGGTGTTTGGAGCGCAGACTGTTCTTGTGTTCATCGACATACGGGGTCACCAAGGTAGAGTTCTGTAGAACTGTGTAGTGTGCTTGAGACCAAGAATATCCGTCCCTGCATATTATTGAGTCCCCCCTCCAAGCGTGCCTTTTCTAGTCAGTCTCCCCTCATACCGCGATTTAGGGAGACCTATCTTCTTAAGGCCAGGAATGAAGTCAACACAAAACCCAATGACATCCTCTGTTTGATGGCCCATGGAGATGCTTCCTTCTGGCCTAGCGCGGTTACGGACATATTTCTTTAGGACTCCCATGAACCTCTCAAAGGGGAACATATTGTATAGAAATACGGGCCCCAGAATGACAATCTCGTTGACTAGATGAACTAGGACGTGCCTCATGATATTGAAGAAGGATGGTGGGAACACCAGCTCGAAACTGACAAGACATTGCGCCACATCACTCCTTAGCCTTGGTATGATTTCTGGATCGATCACCTTCTGAGAGATTGCATTGAGGAATGCACATAGCTTCACAATGGCTAATCGGACGTTTTTCGGTAGAAGCCCCCTCAATGCAACCGGAAGCAGTTGCGTCATAATCACGTGGCAGTCATGAGACTTTAGGTTCTGGAACTTTTTCTCTGGCATATTTATTATTCCCTTTATATTCGACGAGAAGCCAGTCGGGACCTTCATACTGAGCAGGCATTCAAAGAAGATTTCTTTCTCTTCTTTTGTAAGAGCGTAGCTGGCAGGACCTTCATACTGCTTCGGAGGCATGCCGTCTTTTTCGTGCAAACGTTGCAGGTCCTCCCGTGCCTCAGGTGTATCTTTTTTCTTCCCATACACGCCCAAGAAGCCTAGCAGGTTCACGCAAAGGTTCTTCGTCACGTGCATCACGTCGATTGAAGAGCGGACCTCTAGCTCTTTCCAGTAGGGTAGGTCCCAAAATATAGATTTCTTCTTCCACATGGGTGCGTGTCCCTCAGCGCCATTCGGAACAGCTAGTCCGCCGGGACCCTTTCCAAAGATTACGTGTAAATCATTGACCATAGCAAGTACGTGATCACCGGTACGCATGGCGGGCTTCTTCCGATGATCTGCCTCGCCTTTGAAATGCTTGCCTTTCTTTCGACATTGATGGTTGGTCGGAATAAATCGACGATGGCCCAGGTACACATTCTTCCTGCTTTTGTCCAGGTATATACTTTCAGTGTCATCTAAACAGTGCGTGCATGCGTGGTATCCCTTGTTTGTCTGTCCTGAAAGGTTACTGAGAGCGGGCCAATCGTTGATGGTTACAAACAGCAATGCGTGCAGGTTAAATTCCTCCTGTTTGTGCTCATCCCACGTACGTACACCGTTTCCATTCCACAGCTGTAAAAGTTCTTCAACTAATGGCCTTAGGTACACATCAATGTCGTTGCCGGGTTGCTTAGGGCCTTGGATGAGAACTGGCATCATAATGAACTTCCGCTTCATGCACATCCAAGGAGGAAGGTTATACATACATAGAGTCATGGGCCAGGTGCTGTGATTGCTGCTCTGCTCCCCGAAAGGATTAATGCCATCCGCGCTTAAACCAAACCATACGTTCCTTGGGTCAGCTGCAAACTCAGCCCAGTACTTTCTCTCGATTTTTCTCCACTGCGACCCGTCAGCGGGTGCTCTCAACTTCCCGTCTTTCTTACGGTCCTCACTGTGCCATCGCATCAACTTGGCATGCTCTTCGTTTCTGAACAGACGTTTCAACCGTGGTATTATAGGAGCATACCACATCACCTTCGCAGGAACCCTCTTCCTGGGGGGCTCGCCGTCAACATCACCAGGGCCATCTCGTCTGATCTTATACCGCAATGCACCGCATACCGGGCATGCGTTCAGATCCTTGTACGCACCGCGGTAGAGGATGCAGTCATTAGGGCATGCATGTATCTTCTGCACCTCCAATCCTAGAGGGCATACGACCTTCTTTGCTGCGTATGTACTGTCGGGCAATTCGTTATCCTTTGGAAGCTTCTTCTTCAATATTTTCAATAGCTTCTCAAATCCTTTGTCAGGCACAACATTCTCTGCCTTCCACTGCAGCAATTCCAGTACGGTACCGAGCTTTGTGTTGCCATCTTCGCAATTGGGGTACAACCCTTTTTTGTGATCCTCTAACATGCGATCGAACTTCAGCTTCTCCTTTTGACTTTCGCATTGCGTCCTTGCATCGACTATGACCCGGCGGAGATCATCATCATCGGTCACTGGTTCCTCTTGATCTTCAGCAGCTTCCCCCCTTGCAGCATCATTGGGCACATCGTCTGGTTCCTGTTGATCTTCAGCAGCTTCCCCCGTTGCAGCATCACCGTATTCAGGGGGCACATAGTTGTCATCGTCCTCTTCTTCTTCGCCGTCTTCCATCATAACCCCTATTTCTCCGTGCCTCGTCCAAACATTATAGTGTGGCATTAAACCCTTGTAAAGCAGGTGGGTGTGAAGGATTTTCCGGTCAGAGTAAGACTTCGTATTCCCACATATAGGGCATGGACAACACATAAAACCATTCTGCTTGTTTGCCTCAGCCACTTCGAGAAAATCATGCACGCCCTTAATGTACTCGGAGGTGTGTCTGTCACCGTACATCCATTGCCGGTTCATCTGCGTGCATTATATATAATTAAGTGTGTCAAAAACCATTACAGAACATCATGAATAGACAATTAAGTGACCAAATTAATAGAAGTTCATCATCACATTAGAACCAAAGTACATACATAGTTCTCATCTAACAACATATATATAGCTCTCCAGAGCATCTAATTAATTAAACCATACATTGAAACTATGTAAAACATTTCAATGCGAAAACAAATGCGATCATAATCGCAACCAAGGTAACAATTGATCCAACGGCATAATGATACCAAGCCTCGGTATGAATGGCATATTTTCCAATCTTTCTAATCTTCAAGCGCATTGCATCCATCTTGATCTTGTGATCATCGACGACATCCGCAACATGCAACTCCAATATCATCTTCTCCTCCTCATTTTTTTATTTTTTCCTTCAAGTAATTGTTTTCTTCTTCAACTAAATTTAACCTCTCGACAATAGGGTCGGTTAGAATTTCCGGTTCAACCACCTCCTAGATAAATAAAATCTATGTCACGTTGGTTGGTATATTTGTCATAAACAATAAATGAACCAAATAGTTATAAAAAGATAATATATACCACATCCGAATCATAGACAGGACGAGGGCCGACGGGGGCGGATACCAAAACCATCGCACTATGTAATAAGAAGGAATAATAAAAGTAACAAAATTAGACAACTAACTGTCTAAAGTAAGAATTTTTTCCTTTCAGAAAGAAGATAAGAACAAGAGGCTCACCACTGTGGTGCTGGCGACGAGATCGGCGCGGGCGATCGACGGCGGTGAAGACGGGGACGGGACGTGACGGGCCGCTAAACCTAGACAAATCTCGGGGAAAATGGAGCTCGGAGGACGAGTTTCGAGAGGACAAAGATTAACTAGTGTGGCTCAGACATTTCATCGAACACGTCATGTGCATAGGAGGTGAGATAGAGCACCCAAATGCCCTCCCCTCGCCGTCCAGAAAAAACAGAGCACTCTGGAGTGCTCTGCTGTGGCGATGGGGTATATATAGGGAACTCATTGGTCCTAGTTGGTGGCACCAACCGGGACTAAAGGCCTTTGGTCCCGGTTGGTGCCACGAACCGGGACCAATGCCCCCTTTAGTCCCGGTTGGTGGCACCAACCGGGACCAAAAGCCTTGTGTTGGAACTGGCGCGGTGCGGTGGGATGTTTAGTCCCACCTCGCTAGCCGAGAGGCTTCGACAGTGGTTTATAAGCGCAGCTGCGCTGACCACTTCGAGCTCCTCTCAAATGCAGGCTTACGGGCCTATTCTGTCACTATTTGCCTGTGGGCCTACTGGGCCTTCTGCGGGCCTGAATCCTGGCCCATGGATGGGTTTCTAGTCGTATTCAGGCCGTGGTGGCCCAGTAGGTGGCATAATTTTTTCCTCTGTTTTTTTTCTCTTTTGCTTTATTTGTTTTGTTTTGTTTCTACTTACAACAAAAAACTTATTTATTTTATTTCTAATTACTTATGTATTTTACTTTAATTATTTTATTTTTATTTATTTTACTGCTGCTATTTTTACTTAATTTATTAAGGTTTATTTATTGTAGTTACTATAGTTTATTTTATTTTATTTTATTAAGGTTTACGAGCTGTGGGAGGGACGAGGGGTGGCGACGTGCTGTAGGACACGATGTAGGGGCCGAGTAGGGAATTTAGGGTTAAGTTTTTATACGGGAACGGTTAGACGGGCTTTAGCGGGCTTTCACCGGGCTTGTGGGGTTTTACCAGGTCATCGATGAGAGTTTCCAAAAATGTCATTAGAAATCCGTCATGGATTAACAGGTTTCTTGTAGTGATATGTCGAGCACAATGAGTGGTGATCCTCCGGCCTCCCACTCGCACGCAGCCGCCGCCACCCTCCCGCTCGCTCGCCGCCGCCGTCGTCACCAGTCCCGGCCATGGCGCCGCCGCTGCCGTCATGCCCCTGAAGACCTATTCATCTTGCCTGAAGGTGATCCTATGTCAGATCCTCCACTTAACCCGCGTGGACCGGCTCGTGGGTCACTGACAGTGGGTCCCTTGGGCCCACTGGTCAGGTTTGACCAGTCGCCCCCGCCTCCTTCCTCCTCTGGCCGAACAGAGGCGGGGCTCCGGCGATCAACGCCGGCGAACGGCGGCTCCTCGCGGGGTCCTGAGGGTGGGGATGGATCCGCCAGGCCGGGGCAGTCCTCCCGGTGGTCGAGGAGGTGGCGGTGATGGAGGGAGTCGCCGGCGGCGAGCTCCGCGGCGGACGGCAGCTTCGGGAGGTTTGGCGCTTTGGCCT
>NC_057796.1:442566341-442575712 GCF_018294505.1 Triticum aestivum
GTGGACGAGCTCGCGGATAAGCTTGGACTGCTCCAGAGGCGAGCTGGCGAGCGGCTGTGGCTCGGGCGGCGCCGTCCATGGCAGGGGCCTGCTGTGGCCGGCCGTCGTGCCCCTGAAGACCTATTCATCTTGCCTGAAGGTGATCCTGTGTCAGATCCTGCACGATACCTCATCACTACAACACATCGGCGGCGGTGTATGAGGCGTCCATGGCCCTGGTGGCGCCTTCAAGGGAGGACGCATGATCTTCAAGGGAGGACAGGCCATCAGATTCATCCACTTGGTAGCGTCTTTGTTCATCCAGGTTTGACGATTCATCTTTTCATTATCTAGTCTCTCAGGGATGTCAAACGTACCCTCAACAACTAACGTCAGCATTTATTTTGTTCTGTAGTGAACCCCCTCGATGAATGCATGTCTGTTGCCGTGGCTAGAGAAAATTCTACATATCCACATCCTGATAACCAACAAGATAAGTAGCAGCTTTGATATGGAGGTATTTTCCTTCACTGCGTGCTTTTTCTTTGTGCCCTTTACTGTACTGTAGTAGAATTTGCTAAATTGCATTGAGAGAATAGGACGGCACAACAAGCTAGGGCTTCAAGAAAACCAACCAAATTCCTTTTTTTTGGGATCAACCAACCAAATTGCTGTAATAGCACGATCCGCAAGACCTAGAAGGGATCTACACATGACATCGGTGGCTTCTCCTCCGCCTGGTATTTGCCGCTTTGACACTGTTGATAGATCCGAGTTCCACCTGCTAGGCTTGAATGGTAGATGTTACGGGCAACTGTATGTGAATCCCACTCCAAGGGATCGCCCTTCTCTATCCCAGATATGGCGGTTATGGAGTTGATGGCTCGTGTTTTTTTTCTCTTTTGCTCTATTTGTTTTGTTTTGTTTTTACTTACAACAAAAAACTTATTTATTTTATTTCTAATTACTTATGTTTTTACTTTAATTATTTTATTTTTATTTATTTTACTGTTGCTATTTTTATTTATTTTACTGCTGCTATTTTTACTTAATTTATTAAGGTTTATTTATTGTAGTTACTATAGTTTATTTTATTTTATTTTATTAAGGTTTATTTAGTTTTATTTATTTTATTAAGGTTTATTTATTTTATAAATATAAAAAAATGAACATAGATGCGCTTATAGAGAAAATTCAACCTAAATTCATAATAAATTTCTATGAAATTTACTATGAATTTAGGTCAAATTTCCTGTATAAGGGCATCTATTTTCACTTTAAGAGAAGCTCAACAAGGCAGAGAGGGACGGCCTTATAAACTGATGTGAGCGCCCTTCGGTTGGCGAGGTGGGACTAAACACTGGCCGCAACTAGGACCAGGCCTTTAGTCCCGGTTTGTGGTAGGAACCGGGACTAAAGGGTGGTGGGCCAGGAGCGTGGCCCATTGGTCCCGGTTTGTCCCACCAACCTGGACCAAAGGGTCCGAACGAACCGGGACCAATGCCCCCACGAGGCCCGGCAGGTCCCTGGCCGCACGAACCGGGACCAATGCTCACATTAGTCCCGGTTCGTGACTGAACCGGGGCTAATGTGAAAACTGTCCTGTGACCTAAGCCCCTTTTCCTACTAGTGCGTGGACAGGGGGAGACGGCGCTCGTCACGCCCGCCGTTAGACGGCGCACATGACCTAACGAGCCGGTCCGACCCAGGCATTTCCCCCAGATCGCATCTAGTCGTCCTACCTCACTTCCCGCATGGCGACCAGCGGTGGCGGCGTTGACGACGGCGGCGGCGTTGACGACGGAGGCGCGTCCGGTGATGGTAGGGACGACCGTGACCTCTCCATCGCCGATGCTGGTGGCCGCCCCGTCCTTCCTCGCTCTCCGACGGTGCCCCCTGGTATGTTTGGCGCCTCTCGATCCGCCGGCGTCGGCGGAGATGAGCGCGGCGAGGATCGCAACATCTTCAAGTCCGACGACATTGAGGCACGTGCGGCTGCCAAACTGGCCCAGGTCTGGAAGGCCAATCCAGGGCGGAGCCACCACTTCACATCCGGACTTGGCGGCGTGGAGTGAGTGTTTCCAAAATTTTCTTTTTGATTATGCTAGTGTAGTTGTACAAATTGAGTGATTTTGCTTGTGTAGTTGAACACTTTGAGTGATTTTGCTAGTGTATCTATAGTCTTTCCTCTGTATGAATCTCAATTTAGGAATTAGGGTTTCAATACTCCTCAATTTCAACAGTTGAACAGAATAACTGTGATGAATTGAATGTAGTGTTAAGTGAATATCAACTTAATTGTGGATAACTAAATTTAGTGTTAACTTAGCTGAGTTGTGTTAACTGAATTTACTGAATTTTAACTATTAACTGAATTGTGGATAACTGAATTTAGTGTTAACTGAATTTACTGAATTTGGTGAATGATTTTTACTGTTAACTGATTATGAGCTTAATTGTGTTTAACTGAAGTTACTGTTAACTAAATTTACTGTTAACTGAGCTAAACTAACTGAACTAAATGTAATCTTCTGTTCACTTTGTTGTTTGTTTGAATGTACTCTACTATTAACTGAATTTAGTGTTAACTGAATTTACTGTTAACTGAATGTAATGTTAACTGAATATAATGATTTGCAGTTTGGATGATGATGAACCATGGGATATGAGGTTTCATTTCCAAGGCTGTGACAATCTGGAAAGGACCTTATGTGAATCAGATATCACATATATCAACATGTTAGCTATTATTGGGATAGAGGGCTATGATCAAAAGGATTCAATGTACTATGTGAAGCAAGAGGGTGTAGGAATGGCAGGCGTGCAACTAATCAAATCTGAGGAAGATGTGGAAGAAATGTTGATATTGTATGAGGAGAAGAGGTGTGTTACTATCACAGTAATGAAAGGAAGAGAGTCAGAGATGGCAAAGTTGCAGATCAACATTGGAGATGGATGTGAAAAGCATATTCCAATTTCTGAGATTGGTTCTCCAAAGGTGTGGAATATAGATGATGCAGGTGTGCTCTACCAAAGTCAGACCAGTGAACATGAAGCAGATATATGTGCTCCAGTTGTTAGTGCCCACACAGAGGACTCCTATGGACAATATCTCTTCACTCAGGAGAGTTGCAATGTTAAAAAGGGGAGGGACATAGCTGGTGTGAAAGAGTTAGATGATTTTCTTAATGAGTTTGCAGATGGCAATCCAGTAGTACAATGAGAATAAAGAATGGAAGAGGATGAGTTGATGGAGACAGAGGACATTGATGTGGATAGCTCTGAAGAGGAGGAAGAGGAGCAAGATGATGCAGATTTGCACCAGAAATTAAAAGATCTCAAGAGGAAGAGAGTTTATGAAGGTGATTCAGAGCCAGAAGATCTGTTTTGTGAGGCTGAGGAGGAGGATGAAGTAGAGGGGTTTGTTGATGCACCACCAGTTGAGAAATTACCTGTTAGAAGAGGTCCAACAAGTAGATCACACTGCAGTTCCCAGGCCAAACTAGAGGCAGACTACATTCCCTTATCTGATGAAGACATAGATGATGAACTTCAAAATGATTCTGATGAAGAAGTAGTGTTGTATTGTTCCTCATCTGGGAGAAAGTCCAGGGCAAAAAAGAAGAATGCCAGGATATGGTATGATGAAAAAAGGCTTATGCCACATGAACAAATTTGCTGGCACACGTGTTTTGTTGATGTTTACCAGTTCAGAAGAGCATTGGTTAACTTGCATGTGACACAGAGAAGTAACTTCCATTACCACAAGAACAACAAAGATAGGATCATTGTTGATTGTGTGGAGAAAGGGTGCCCCTTTCACATGGTTGCATCTGTAGTTGGGCAAGAAAAAACATTCTGTATTAGGAAGCTGCAATTAGAGCATACATGTGCTCCAAGTGGTGAGAACTGCAAGGTTCCTGCTAGGTTTGTGGCCAAAGCAGTTGAAGAATGCTTCAGGACAGATCCTAAAGCAGGAATTCAGACACTCATAGACAAGACAAAGGAGAAGTATGGTGTGGAGGTTGGTAAGATGATGGCATACAGGGCAAGGCAACAAGCTCTCAGTGTTGGTCAGGGTGATCAGGAAGCACAGTACACTAGGATTAGAGACTATCTTCAAGCTGTTTTGGACACAAACCCTGGTAGCAGATGCATTGTAACAACTAGAGTTGTTAGAGAGCATCCCAGCAAAAATCCCAGATTTCATAGACTCTTCATTTGTCTTGCAGCCCAAAGGGAGGGTTTCTTAAAGGATGTAGACCATTCATAGGTATGTTTGTCTCTATAGAAATTTGACACTCACATATACATTGTTGCATCTCTTATGAAGTACTTGTTTCAGGTATAGATGGGTGTTTTGTGAAACTAAACACAGGGCAACAAATCTTAGCTGCAACTGGCAGAGATGGAAACAATAATATATACCCTCTGGCCTTTCGAGTTGTAGAGAAGAAGGATACTCCAACTTGGTGTTGGTTTTTAACACAATTGAAGATAGTTCTTGGTGGAGAATCAGGACAGTTTGGAAACTACACAATAATTTCAGACAGGCAGAAGGTATGTAATGTTGAAAACTGTTTATTTAGTTTCCTTACTGCTTAGTAGTGTATTGCACAACATAGATGTAGCAATCTAAATTAGGTGTATCATACATGTAACCAGGGTCTGCTAAATGCCATTGACCAAGTATTTCCCAATTGTCCTCAAAGATATTGTTTAAGGCATATATATGCAAATTTCCAAAGTGCTGGATTTAGAGGAGAATAACTTAAGCAATATATGGATGCAGCAGCTTATTCATACACAAAGTATGGGTTTGATGAGGCAATGGAAGAAATAAGAAAGGAAAGTGAGGATGCTTGGGTCTGGCTTAAGAAAATACCTGTAGAAACATGGGCTAGATATGCTATGGATACCACTTGTAAAACTGACTTAGTAGTCAACAACATAAGTGAGGTTTTCAATAGGATGATCTTGGATATTAGAGGCAAACCCATTAAAACTATGGTTGAAGGGGCTAGGTCCAAATTAATGGTGAAGTTCAATGAAAAAAGAACTGGAGGGGAATCAGCCAGATGGACAATTACCCCAACATATATGGAGATGCTAGAGGAGTCAAAGGAATGGGCTAGGAATTGCAAAGCTATGATGGCAGGGCCTGATCTATATCAAGTGAATAGTGGTGAGAAATCCTATGCTGTGAACTTGAAGAAATGGACATGTGGTTGTAGAAAATGGGACATGAGAGGTGTACCATGTAACCATGCTGCATGTGCAATCTATAAATCAAAACAACAACCAGAAGATTTTGTCCATGAGTTCTTCAAGAAGCCTATGTACCTATAAGCTTACAAGCCAATGATATACCCAGTTCCTGGACCTGACCTATGGACAAGAACAGACAGTAGAGACATAGATCCTCCTGTGTTCCATAAGAAGAAGGGTAGAAACCAGACTCAAAGAAGGAAGGGCCAATTTAAAGTGCCAAAACCCAAGGATACTTCAAGAGTTGGAACCATCACATGCAGCAACTGTGGGAAGCAAGGGCATATATATACAAACTGTGGTGATCAATTGAAGCCATCCCTTGCTGCTAGGAAGAACAAGCACAAGGTATTATAATGCAAATCCTTGACATGTTTTATTTGCAATGTTTAGTTTTGTACTATAAAAGTAATGCAAATCCTTTACATGTTTTCTGAAGATACTGCAGTCTTTTCTGAATAAGTAATGCAAATCATATGTAGTTAACAAGAACTGCCCCTCCATCAACAGCATCATCATCCGGTGCAAGAGCTACTGTAGCAGCTTCTGGTACCAGAAAAGCAGCAGCATCATCATCTGGTGCAAGAGCTACTGCAGCAGCTTCTAGTACCAGAAAAGTAGCAGCATCTGGTGCTTCTGGTGGAAGAACTGCTGCTGCTCCTGCAAATGTTTCTGGTGGAAGAACTGTTGCTTCCGCATCTGCTCCAAGAAGAGGTTCTTCCTCATCTGCTCCAAGAAGAGGTGCTGCTCCTTCATTTGCTCCTCCAAGGCCTGCTGCTGCTAGTGCATCAGGTTCTACAAGGGTCAGGAAGAAGCCAAGCAAATTCAGAGACTATTTCTATGCTAGTGGCAATTAGTCAGACAATTAGTTCAGAGACTACTTCTGTATTTTGGGCAAAACTGCTGTGATGTTGGGAAACTTGCTGTGTTGTTGGCAAAACTTGCTGTGATGTTGGCAAAACTTGCTGTATTTTGCACTTGGTGTGGTAGCAAGATAACTTGCTGTGATGTTGGCAAGCTATGGTAAACTTGATATGATGAACTTGCTGTGATAACTTGATGTGATATTGGCAGTTAATGTTAGTGTCTACATGGGTTATAATAACTTGCTGTTTGTCAACTTCTAGCCTATGGTTAGCCCATAAAGTTGTTGGTTCCTTTTGTCGACGGTTGTCGAGAGGCTAGGTTAGCCCATAAAGTTGCTGGTTCCTTTTGTCGACGGTTGTCGATAGGCTAGGTTAGCCCATAAAGTTGTTGGTTCCTTTTGTCAACGGTTGTCAATAGGCTAGGTTAGCCCATAAAGTTGTTGGTTCCTTTTGTCGACGGTTGTCGATAGGCTAGGTTAGCCCATAAAGTTTTTGGTTCCTTTTGTCGACGGTTGTCGATAGGCTAACTTTATGGGCTAACCTAGCCTCTCGACAACCGTCGACGAAAGGAACCTACCTCTCTAGGCTAACCCTAGCCTCTCGACAACCGTCGATGAAAGGAACCTACCTCTCTAGCCTGACCGTGGCCTCTCGACAACCGTCGACGAAAGGAACCTACCTCTCTAGCCTGACCGTAGCCTCTCGACAACCGTCGATGAAAGGAACCTACCTTTCTAGCCTGACCGTAGCCTCTCGACAACCGTCGACGAAAGTAACCTATTTTAAACTTTTGCTCCTCTATCAATATGACAAACCTAGAACACAGTTCTTATGATCACCATAATTCCATATGATCACATTAACAAACATCTTAGTGTTCAAATATGACATAATAATCCATTACAACTAAACATGACATGACTAAGGTTCAGAAACATCATAGTTCAACCTTGTTGGCCTCATACATTACGCCAACAGAAACACTCACATCTTAGGGTACTTAGTTCAACAGAAACAACATAATTTGCTAACAAGTTCATCACAGATTTGCCTCACAGAAACAACATAATTTGCCTCACTCATCACACAGTTCTTTGATTTTCCTCAACTTAACCTTGTTTGCCTCCCCATCCTTCAGCAAATCAGCTATGATATATTCTAGCTTTTTCTTCTCTTTCTTCATCTGTTCAATCTGTTGAAGACCTTCATCTGCTACATGTTTCTTCCAATTGCTAACAAGTTCATCATTGCTCTGCTTAATGACTTGGAGTGATGTCCTCAGCTCATTATTGTCTTTCTCAAGCTTAGCCTTCTCTTCCTGCGCTTGAAGTATAGCATTCTCTACATCACCATCCTGCATTATCTTCTGATAGTTCTCCCTCATCACATTCTTGTGAATTGTTGAAAAAAATTTGCTTGTTTCTTTGATGTGGTTGTGGTGCTTCTCTTGGATTAGCTTCTTCTCTTCTCCGAGCTTGAGTATGAGCTTTTCTTTAGCATCATTCTCTTTGCTACTCTGCTCATACATATCCCAAAGTTTGTGTAGTGCATTTTTCATGGGTTCTGGCCATTCTGGGTCAATCCATTGAACTAGACCACAATTGTCACCTTCCTATAATAAATCAGACAAAACAATAGTTAACAGCAGGACCACATATTCAAATAAGTCAGTTAACACCTATATAGTTAACAGCTACATATATTCAGTTAACAGCTACATATATTCAGTTAACAGCTACATATATTCAGTTAACAGCTACATATATTCAGTTAACAGCCACTTAAATTCATTTAACTTAGCTCATTTAACAACAGACACATTCAGATAAGCATTGATTAAACCTGACACATTGTTTCCTCAAAACACCAGATAAAACAACATCTTCACAAAACTATGTTCAGTGAGTACTCATATTCAGTTACTAGGCAAAAAAAAGATATATTCAGTTCATTGAGCACCAAACAAAGGATCTGTATAATCTATGACTACCAGAGAGGACCTGCCACTAACCTGATTACCGCATCCATAAAACCTACGGCCAATGTTGATCCCTTGAAACACAACAACCCTATGAACATGAAGGTTGTGACAGCACATCGGTCCTCCGGCAACAATACCGCACCACTCCGGGTCAACAATGGTCTGTGGGATCTACAATATTGCAACAGTGCTCAAATCCCAACTCAAATCCGTGAAAACTAAGCTCAAATCGAAGAAAAACCATAACCCTAAGTCAAAGAGAAATGATACTCACGTAGGTCTCGTCCGCGTGCGAGTTGAAGAGGGGGGAGACAGAATCTTCGCTGCTAGTTCCGCCGTCCTTCCAGGAAACCATCGCTGCGGCGGCCGGCGGCGACAAATGGACAGCGGAGGCGGCGCGCAGACAGAGAAGAAGGCGGGCGAGAGAGAGGGGAATGGACGAACGGGTCAGGCTGGGTCGGGCCGGCTCGTTAGGTCATGTGCGACGCCGTCTAACGGCGGGCGTGACGGGCGCCGTCTCCCCCTGTCCACGTGGCGCCTGACATTGGGGCCAACCGGTCAGTTTTCCACTCAGACGCGCCAAACCATGCGATCAGTGTTTTTTGAAAATTGTCAGCGCAAACGTGGTGGTTTTTTGAAAAAAAAGAAAGCTGGTGGTTTTCTGTTTTAGCGTCCCCAAATGTGGTGATTTTTTGCAATTTACTCTCACTCCTTCTGTCTGGCATTTCTTCTGCTCACACTCATGCATGGGTCCCACCAGATTTGTGCTAGTATAAGCTCAATACTGATGGTTCCTCTTCACCAGAAGCTAATACGGAGCACTGGAATGATCTTACGAGACCATCTTGGGAAAATTATCTTCTCCTCATGCAGATATCTCAACTCTTGTTCGGATACTTTGGAGGCTGAGCTTGCTGCAATCCGTGAAGGCGTTTCACTGGCTCTTCAATGGTGTAACTCTCCTTTTATAATCGAGGTGGATTGCTTAGAGGTTATCAACATGGTTCAGCAGAAGGATCAAGACTTGTTCGGCTATAGGTCACTGGTCGAGGAAATTAAGAAGCTTATGAAATCTCGCCAGACTTGCATTACTCATATTTCACGTAACCGAAACACTATTAGTCAATTCTTAGGTAACTACGCTAGATGTAGTGGTCGTACCGTAGTTCGGTTATGCTCCAATCC
Source organism: Triticum aestivum (assembly GCF_018294505.1). Taxonomy (NCBI): domain Eukaryota; kingdom Viridiplantae; phylum Streptophyta; class Magnoliopsida; order Poales; family Poaceae; genus Triticum; species Triticum aestivum. Next base: position 442,575,621 of record NC_057796.1, read on the forward strand.
TGAGGATGTTGAGGACCAATGTCTCATTGATTGTAATTTTGATGATTGAGTAATATAAGTTCTATTCACATACACACACACACACACAAAGA
>NC_057796.1:442575981-442583446 GCF_018294505.1 Triticum aestivum
TTCGGTTATGCTCCGATCCCGAGGATGTTGAGGACCAATGTCTCGTTGATTGAAATTTTGATGATTGAGTAATATAAGTTCTATTCACATACACACACACACACACAAAGATAGGTCCATGTTTCGCCTCTCTCAACTTCAAAATCAGAAGTCGCACCCTCAACTCAGCGTGACCCTCAACTTCGCATACCAGACAAGTTTTATCCCCTCCCCTAAGCAAAGTGATGTCTGCAATGAGCCAAAGTTACGGAAGGCCTCACCCTCCTATCCGACCGTCGTCATCATTGCTTTGTTTCCTCCCTAATGCCCCACCTTGCCAAGTTTTAAATTTTGAAATGTCATCTCGCACTTTAAATGTCACAAACGACCCTTTCCATGGTCGCTTTGGATGCTCGAACGCCTAGCCTTCGGCAATTCGGCCCTCATATTCTTGTTCTCTTTTTTAATGCCACTGGCCGAGACAAGCCAGTGGCATACCTCCTCGCCTTTTAGCAGTTTCGTTGCGATGCACGTCCATTGTGCTAGTTTACTAAGAATCGATTGAGCAAGTGTGCTATTTGCTGATAATTCAGTGAAATCTGAAATGAAATCACTAGCTGTGTTGGAGTTTGGCATGTTTACTCTGTCGATGTTTTCCTTGTGTTCCCATTCCCAATCTGTGGACCCTGCATAAGTACTCGAACAAAACAAGTCTAGGCACTAACTGCAGGGAAAGTGATGCTTAATCATTTAGACCTATGCTCTTCAAGTTCCTGAAGAACTAACATATCTACATCACACAGATTGCAACGGTAGGGGATTAATCGCTACCGTGAGTAAGTCGGAACAAGAACATGAAGCAACAAGAAGATGAGACTTTCCCATTAGGATCACACAAATATGCAACAATGTCGCTGGAATCTAGAAGATGCTCTGCTTCCTGGACCTATAATATGCACATCCATTTGATATGAAAACTGCCTGGTCAACTAGAGCCACCAATCACAGTTTCAGCATCTTCGCATCAGGCTATATGTGTGACAGTGTGTGCAGAGCAGGCATATGCAGCGCAGGTGAGTTTTCAGTGAACTAAGTGTACGATGATAGAATCAGACACAGGTTAAACACTTTGAAACCACGCCAGCAGTAATAGTAGGGGAATTACAGTGCGAAAAAAAGAAACAGTTCCAGTACATTTTATTATCCGCTTACAAAGTGTTCGGCGAAATGCCACAACAAGCCAAGCTGCCGCGGGCGCCCCTGGATGGCGCGTCAGTCGCGGAGCACGGCGGCCGGGTCCCTGGACGGCGCGAGGCCGCCGTCGCCCTCCGGGTGACCAGGCTGGTCCTCCCAGGAGGCGGAAGCAGCGGCGGCGGCGGCTGCGGCGTGGTCGGAGCTGTGGATTTGGGAGTCCATGGCCTCCTGGGCGCGGTCGAGGTAGGGCTTGAAGCCGACGCGGTAGGAGAGGTAGGCGAAGGCCGCGGCGCCCAGCACCACGATGCCCGACCGGATCGCGTTCTGCCGCGCCCGCCCGCCGCCCCTCATCTCTGTCTCTCTCGGGTTGACGCGACGATGGGCAAGTCGCTTCACTCTCCTCTCCTAGTGCTGGCCTGAAGGCTCCAGGCGCACCGTGACTCTGCAGCTGAACCAACAGTCTGTCTTCCCTCTGAAGGTTGGGGGAAAAGAAATTGGGTTGCAACAAGAGCAGCTGATCGAAAGATGCAGAGACTGTTATCTTGGTGGGGTGGGGCTAAAAAGAATAGTGAGGTAAATAAATAGATATGAGAATAAAAACTTTAGTAATTGCTGCTGCCCGGGATCGAACCGGAGACCTTCAGTGTGTAAGACTGACGTGATAACCACTACACCACAGCAGCTTCTGGTATAGAAAGGAAATCCAGATTATTTATTTCAAACCAGCTTGGTCTGTTGCGACGCCTAAGATCAGTGGCCAACTATCTAAAGGTTTGCAGTTCTGTCAAGCCGAGTGGTCCGTATTTTTTTTTGCGAATAAGTAGTACGTATTCAAAATTACGCTGTTGTTTTGCGCAATAAGTTATAGCCAAGAAACAATAGTGAATAGTAACAATCGATATTGATTGATTGTGATGATGTACAGATCTATATCCTCAGAAGGGACGCGTCGCACATACGCAATCATTACAAGAGATGGGATTAGAAGGACGCGTCTGTCATATTAGGACGCGATCCGTCGGGAGAGGAACCCTATGTTGGTTTTGCTAAGCAGGGATTTTCTTTAATTAAACTAATTAATTAATCCTAACATTCTTCCTAATCTCCGCTTTAATTATTTTTGTAAACATCATCATCAACATCTTGGTCAGCCTCCTCCAAAAATCCTGTAGAAAAAATATAAGGAGATATGTACAATATGCCATCAAGAACTCCTTTGAAAAACCCACCGGAAAAATAAGGAGAAAATGGCATATCATAATGCCTGCATTACTATTGCCTCATTAAAACCTTCCATAAGAAACCATTCAGAAAATAATTATAAAGGAAAAGAGTGCAATATCAAAGATCCAAGGATCACAAACAGATTATCATTCAAGGATACACTACCCCCGAGCTTTGCAAATATCGAAGTCGTTTCATACCAATTTCATTGATATACTTCTCAAATAAAGAACTTGATAATGACTTTGTAAACAAATCAACATGATTATCACATGACTTCTTTTGCAAAATAGTTATCTCCGTAGTTTGCTGTAACTCATGGGGATAAAATAATTTAGGAGAAATGTGCTTTGTGATATTACTCTTTATATAACCTGTTTGCAACTGTGTAATACATGCATAATTATCTTCATAGATAATGGCGGGTGATTCCAATGATCCAATCCAACTTGAATTTTCAATAAAATTCATCATTTTGCGAAGCCATACACATTCATGTGATGCTTCAAGCAAAGCAATAATTTCAGAATGATTCGTGGACGTAGCCATGAGAGTTTGTTTTGTCATTAGATCCTTGTTATCAATGCCAACTAGGTATCATAAGTAAATGGATCCCGGTTGTTCAATCCTTTGATAACCAAGGTCATTCTTTGCTAAAGAGAAATGATCACTATGAGTCAGACTCAATAGAATTGGATCCATTCCAAATACCGAGAATCAGGATTCTTGATCCCTCTCAATCTCTCTTCCAATTCGAGGATACAGAGACGTGTTTTCATAGTCATCTCCGAATATTGGCCATCTCAGAATATTTTCAATTTCATTTTTCTATGGTTGTACCTCCACTCAAGAAGACAAAAGCAGACTGTGATCTGTCATTATGGGGATCAGATAAGTATCCAACATCAAAATATGTGACAATGGTCTTATCCTGATTTTTCTCATTGAACAAACCAAGATCTTTGGTGCCTTGAAGATATCTAAAAATGTTCTTCACACCAACCCAATGCCTCTTTGTTGGTGATGCACTGAATCTAGCCAATAAATTTACTGCAAACGGTATACCAGGCCTGGTGCAGTTCACTAGATACATTAGTGCTCCAATAGCACTGAGGTAAGGAAACTCAAGTCATAATACGTCTTCATCATCACCCTGTAGGAGATATGCCCTAGAGGCAATAATAAATGTTATTGATTATCTCCCTGTTCATAATTAGGTTTATGTTCCATGCTATAACTGCTATGGTTCTCGAGTCTGCAAATAAAACGAGGCTCGGAGGAAGACTCATATGCACGTGTGGAATAATAAACGATAAGAAGTATTCCTAGTATGGCCTCTAAGACTAGCTCAAGTGTTGCATGATGGTTCTGTTTTCCTGATCATGGGCATGTCTATGCCAGCAATTTTGAGGGTACAATGTTAAGAGAACATTTGTGTTGAATTGACCCGGACTGATGTTATGCTATGAGATTCATTCGTCAAAAGTTAATGGTTAATAACACAAAGAAGTTAATGTTTGCATAATTCCTTAGACCATGAGAGTATCGAGTTCCTTCATACTTGCTTCGTGAACTTTGGGGTTTGTTAAACGTCATCCGTAACTGGGTGGCTATTACGGCGGCTTACGGGTTCACGGAAAGGTATGGCAAGTAACGAGATAGCTCAAGATTGGGATTTGCTCCTCCGACGATGGAGAGATATCTCTGGGCCCTCTCGGTGTTACGGTATCCATCATCGTCTGGCCAGACAAAGGGTGATTTGATCACGGGGATGCCGGAACACGGAACGAGAAAAGAGAACAATACCGGTAACGAGGTAAATGGCATAGTGGACAAGGAGTTGATCCACAGGGATGCCAACACGTCTCACCTCGGGTATTCGTAACATATCGCGACGCAACAGGAATAACACACGTCAACTAGAGGTTCACTCGAATATTCATTCGTGTGGGTATAGGGGTCAATATGGGTGTCCACGGCTCCGATGTTGATCATTGATCGGAAGGGGTTCCGGGTCATGTATATACTTCACCGAACCTATAGGGTCACACGCTTAAGGGTCATCTATCTGCTGAATACTAGACAGGGAGTCTGAGAGAAAGTTTACGGAAAAAGTTTTCGGAGACAGCGAAAAAGTTTCGATAAGAGAGGTCACCGGATGTGTTTCGGTGAAACCGAAAAAGTTGTTTCGGGTATGCCATTAAGTCAAAATGTTTTCGGCACATGCCTGATAATTCTTGGAGGGTGCCAGAATCATTCTGGAAACTTTTTGGAATTTTCAGAAATAAAAACCAGAAATGTTCCGGAGCTGCCGTAACCGGTTCAGATGCTTTTCGCAGATGAAAATCACTAAACTGGAATTGTTCCAGAACGCGTTGAAAATTATTATGGTGGGTACTGGAAATGTTCTAAGCCCACATAAATATTTTCAGTTCGAACGGACGCTGAAAATGTCGTAATGAATAGTGAAAGTGCTTTTTGGGATATTTTATGGAAAGCCACCTTTTGGGGCTTTGCCCAAAAGATCTTGGGGTGTGACATGGATGGATAGGAGCCCTGTTTGGGACCCCTCATGCGGGTGTGGCCGGCCACACTTGGGGCTCCACCTTGGAGCCCCTCTTGTTCCTTGGTTTCACTTTTATGCCCTTGAGGAAGGACTTCATTCATGTGCCTTTGGGTTTTAATGTAAAACCACCCTACCCCTTGGGATTTCCTATAAATAGAGGTGGAGGGGCAGCCCTACACTCTCATCCCTTCTCACATACAAGTGCCATGCATGATCTGGCTTCTCTCTCCCTCCCAGCGAAATAGTTTCGTAGAGCCGAAAGGCTGTCTGGGTTCCGGTGGGAACTAGTTCTGGACGGCGAAGCCCTGCCGGATAGATGACACCGTATGTGTGCAACCCCATAGAGAGGTCGTAGTTTCGATCCTTTTGCCCGAGGGGCTGTTTTGAGAGTGCCTCCCGAAGGGCCGTCCAAGTGACGGTCCGAGTTCTGTGAATCCTCCCGAAGGGCTGTCCGAGTGACCGTCCGAGTTTTGAGGGTCCTCCCGAAGGGCTGTCCGCGACACCGTCCGAGGGACTGTCCGACCGCCTCCCGGAGGGCTGTCCGTGGGGCGGATGAGGGTATACATCCTCGCGGTTGGGAGGTTGTAAATCCTAGCTGCGGGGATGTAGCGACCAGACCTCAAACAGTCTGTGCTGCTGTGCACCAGTGTCATCCCTGGATCAGTAATGCTGACACGCACAATACAAATGGAGGATTTATAACAGAGTAGCAATCACACACTTATTACAACAAATATCTCAAGAGCGAATAAGTATGATAAATATGGCTTAAGGCCATCTAATACGATAACAGCGGAAGGCTTGCAAGATAAGTGAGTCCATCAACTCCAACGGCATCACTGAGTATAAGACCACGACCTAAGGCACCTTACTCGTCGTCTGAAAAGTCTGCAACATGAAACGTTGCAGCCCGAAAACGGGTCAGCACATGGAATATGCTGGCAATGTAACACATAGAGAATAATGAACATAATAATGCTATACTACATGCATATATGGCTGGTAGAAGGCTCTATGGTTACAGTTTTGTGAAAAGCCAATGTTTCCCTACTACAAAGGAATAAATTTTATTTAACTATCACGGTGGTTGTGAAACATTGAGAAGGTACCTCCAACTCAATCCCAATTAAGTATCATCATTAACCCAACAAAATTAATTAAAGTAACATGATGATGAGATTCACATGATAATCCAAGTACTAGATACTCAAGTTGTCCATAACCGGGGACACGGCTAACCATGATTAGTTTATACACTCTGCAAAGGTTTTTGCACTTTTCCCCACAAGACTCGATCGCCTCCGCTTGATTCTCGCACTGCATGATGTTTGAGAAACGGATGACCGAGACACAGTCTTTCAGAAGCGTAAACTCTCTACTCCGGGTAGACCGTACCACCTACATCCCCTACATCTGCTAGTCTACCTCTTCAAGAGCTCACACAACTTAATCAACTATGCTAGAGCCCATAATAGCTTGTGGCTGCACACGGATGTTTCTAGCATGAATAATCTCATGATCCCTTTGAGCCTGGGTGGCGGTCCATAGGATGATCACACGGGTACTCCGGGATATCCAAAAATACAGGCAACACTGGGTTCTCCAGGTGCCTCAATCCACCCAGATGTGAGTTTTAGTGACCACCTTAAGTAAACCATTAGTTAACAATCTCACATCTGTCGTGAATATCTCTCAAACCCAATCCACGTCTACAAGCATAGCATGGCAATATAAGCAAACGTAGAAGTAACTCCCAAGGGTTTGATAGTAAAACAGGTGATAGGTACTACCTCATCTACATCCCAATACCCACAATTTAATTAGATCCTAATCATGCAATGTTTGAGGATTGATCTAATGCAATAAAAACTGGGTAGTGAAAAGCATGATCAAAGTGTTACTTGCCTTGCTGATGATCCGCGAAACCTAGAGATTCGAAGTAGCAAGCGGCGCACTCCGGGTACTCTATTGCAAACAAACAAGCAAACAATAAGTACTCATCTAATGCACAAGTAAAACTCAAATAAAGATCCAACCAGAAAGTTCAACTTAAGAACTCCGGTTTGCAAAAAGAATCAAATCGAACGAAGCAACGAAAGTCAAACGGCGAAAGAAACAAGCTTCGTTTACTAATCTGGATCTAGGTCAAATTTTACAGTAGCAAAAACTTGTTTGAGTAGGTTATACGAAAATAGAATTTCGAGATGAAACTCTTGGCGCTTGAATCGCCTGATTCCGATAAACGAGCGAAAAGTTAAACGAAAACGAAGATCTGATCGGAAATCACGATCTGGAATAATCGCGGAAAAATCCGACGAAAAAGAAAAACGGAAGAACAGTTAAACGAACGAACGTTCGTTAACAGCGACAATCCGACGAACACGTTCGTTAAAATGAACGGGTCGGTGAACGTTCACTAAGTAATAAAACCGAAAAAAATAAACCGATCTGAAAAAAAAACGAAAACTAGGGTTTAGAAGAAAAAAAGAAACCGAATCGTTT
>NC_057796.1:442583842-442591955 GCF_018294505.1 Triticum aestivum
TGGCGGGTGCGGGTTGGTGACGGCGGGGTGAGGAGAGGTGGCGGGGCAGGGGGGTATATAAGGAGGGGGAGGGGGTGGCGTGGAGGAGGGGGCAAGGCGGCGGCGGGAGGCGTGCTCGGGCCGGACTCGGGCGGCGCGGCGGCGGCCGTGCTCGGGAGGGAGACGACGCGGGGACGGGCCGGCCTGGCTCGGCTGGGCCTCGGCCCAGTCGGGCGTGGGTTTTTTTAAATATTCGCCGAATCTAAAAAAAATCGCAGAAAAATAAATAAAAATCCAAAAATGTTAAAACAAATTTTCCCCGTCTAATTAAAATAATTAGAGCGAGATGAACATTTTTTTTGGCCCAAAAATGCAGTTTTGAAAACATGCAATTAAAAATGCAAATAAAATCCGAATAAAATCAAATATTTGATTTTAATATTTTTCCTCCTATATTTCAATTATTTTGGAGAAGTCATATTTTCTCCTCTCATTTATTTTAATATGAAATATTTTTTCGGAGAGAAAATAATTAAAACCAAAAATCCTCGTTTTATTATTTGATAAAAATCAAATATGAAAAACCGGGAAAATCCCCAACTCTCTCCGAGGGTCCTTGAGTTGCTTAGGATTTATAGAGGATTTGCCAAAATGCAATAAAATATGCTATGCAATGATGATCTAATGTATAACATTCCAAATTGAAAATTTGGGATGTTACAAACCTACCCCCTTAAGATGAATCTCGCCCTCGAGATTCGGGTTGGCTAGAAAATAGGTGAGAGTGGTTCTTCCGCAGATCTTCCTCTCGCTCCCAGGTGGCTTCATCTTCAGTATGGTGACTCCACTGGACTTTGCAAAACTTGATAACCTTACTTCGGGTGACTCGGCTGGCATACTCAAGAATCTTAACTGGCTTCTCCTCATAGGTCAAATCACTTTCCAGCTGAATCGCTTCCAGTGGCACTGTATCTCTCAGTGGTATCTCAGCCATCTCTGCGTGGCACTTCTTCAGCTGGGAAACGTGAAATACATCATGAACTCCTGACAATCCTTCAGGCAATTCCAGCTTGTAGGCAACTTCTCCCATACGTTCCAAAACTCTGTATGGTCCTACAAATCGAGGCGCTAACTTTCCCTTAACTCCAAAGCGCTTCACTCCTCGAAGTGGTGATACTCGAAGATAAACTCTGTCTCTGACTTCGTGAACTGTCTCCTTACGTTTTGAATCCGCATAACTCTTCTGCCTGGACTGGGCTACCTTGAGCCTATCGCGAATCAACCTCACTTTCTGTTCAGACTCCTTAATCAAATCTGGTCCAAACAACTGACGGTCTCCAACGTCGTCCCATAACAATGGTGTTCTACATCTCCTTCCGTACAAAGCTTCGAAAGGGGCCATCTTCAAACTGGTTTGATAACTGTTGTTGTAAGAAAACTCTGCATATGGCAAATTGTCGTCCCAACTAGATCCATAATCTAGCGCACAAGCTCTCAACATGTCTTCCAAAATCTGATTGACTCTCTCGGTTTGTCCATCTGTTTGTGGGTGAAAGGCTGTACTGAATTCTAGCCTAGTTCCCAAAGTTTCATGTAACTGATTCCAAAACTTCGAGGTAAACTGGGTTCCTCTGTCTGATACAATGGTCCTCGGAACTCCATGCAAACATACGATTCGGGTCATGTATATCTTTGCCAACTTAGCACTGGTGTAAGTGGTCTTCACTGGGATGAAATGAGCTACTTTCGTCAAACAGTCGACTACAACCCATATTGAGTCATAGCCTGAACGAGTCCTGGGCAATCCCGTGATAAAATCCATGCCTAGTTTATCCCACTTCCATTCGGGTATCGGCAATGGTTGTAGCAATCCCGCTGGCTTCTGATGTTCTGCCTTCATTCTCTGACATACATCACAAACTGCTACATACTCCGCAATGTCCTTCTTCATTCCGGTCCACCAGAACGTATCCTTCAAATCCAAATACATCTTGGTATTTCCTGGGTGAATCGAATACGGTGAATCATGGGCCTCTTGCAGGATCATTGGGCACATAAACGCGGTCCTCAAACCATAAGGTATCGTGCTCATCCTCACGAAATCCCTTGGCTTTTTCCTTTGCTCATCTTTTCCTTTATCTCGTCAATCTCCTTGTCTGTCTTCTGAGCTTCTCTGATCTTTTCCATCAAGGTAGACTGAATCTCCAACGTTGCTAAATAGCCTCTTGGAACTATCTCCAAACATAGCTCGCGAAGATCCTCGGCTAACTCCTGGGGTAACTCTCCTGTCATGAGGGTGTTGACATGGCTCTTGCGGCTCAACGCATCTGCTACTACATTAGCCTTCCCTGGGTGATAATGCAATCTCATATCATAGTCCTTAATAAGTTCCAACCATCTCCTTTGCCTGAGATTTAACTCCTTCTGCGTGAAAATGTACTTCAAACTCTTGTGATCCGTGTACACCTCACAATGGTTTCCGATGAGAAAATGTCTCCAGGTCTTCAACGCATGCACTACGGCTGCTAATTCCAAATCATGCGTGGCATAATTCTTCTCATGGGGTTTAAGTTGTCGTGAAGCATAAGACACAACTCTTCCTTCCTACATAAGCACTGCTCCAAGTCCTCGACGAGAAGCATCGCAATAAACTTCATAATCCTTGCATTGATCTGGCAGAATCAACACTGGTGATGTAACCAATCGTTTCTTCAACTCTTGGAAACTAGCTTCACATTCCTCAGTCCAATTGAATTTGGTGTCCTTCTTTAATAGCTCAGTCATGGGCTTAGCAATCTTTGAGAAATTCTCGATGAATCTCCGGTAGTATCCTGCGAGTCCAAGGAAACTCTGGATCTCTCCAACTGACGTGGGTGATTCCCAACTTGTTACTGTGTCAACTTTGGCGGGGTCTACTGCTATTCCTTCTCCGGATATAACATGTCCGAGGAATCCAACTTCCTTCAGCCAAAATTCACATTTGCTGAACTTGGCGTATAACTGGTGTTCTCTGAGCTTCTCAAGTACCAAACGCAAATGCTCCTTATGCCCTTCTTCATCCTTGGAGTAGACTAAAATATCGTCAATGAACACCACGACGAACTTATCCAAAAACTCCATAAACACTTTGTTCATCAGGTTCATGAAATAGGCAGGTGCGTTAGTCAGACCAAATGACATAACGGTATACACATATAGCCCATACCCGGTGGTAAAAGCCGTCTTAGGTATATCCTGCTCTCGAATCTTTAACTGATGGTATCCTGATCGTAGATCGATCTTGGAAAATACTTTAGCTCCTTGTAAGCGGTCAAACAAATCATTGATCAGCGGCAGTGGATACTTGTTTTTGATGGTCACTTCATTCAATCCACGGTAATCAACAACCATCCTCAACAATCCATCTTTCTTCTCCACTAGAAGTACGGGCGATCCCCAAGGTGACGAACTTGGGCGAATATAGCCTTTATCCAGTAACTCCTTAATCTGCTTCTTAATCTCCTCCAAATCTTTTGCGGGCATCCTGTACGGTCTCTTAGATATTGGCCCTGTGCTTGGCAAAAGTTCAATTAAGAACTCAATGTCCCTATCCGGTGGCATGCCCGACAACTCTTCTGGAAATACATCTGGGTAATCCTTCACCACTGGTACTTCCTCCTGTACAACTCCTGATAAGGAATTCACTTGAGTCCTCTTCGGCACATGTCGGGATACATACTTAATCCTTCTTCCTTCTGGGGTGGTAAGCAAAATCGACTTACTGGCGCACTCAATGTTCCCTTCATACTTTGATAACCAATCCATGCCTAATATCACATCCAATCCTTGCGATTCCAATATTATTAGGTCTGAGGGAAACAGGTAGTTACCAATCCTTAATGGTAACCGTTCACACCATAAACTAGCCATAAACTCTGCTCCTGGCGAGGTTACTAACATGGGTGACCTAAGGGCTTGGGTTGGCAGTTTATACTTATCCACAAATCCCCTTGATATGTATGAATGCGATGCACCAGTATCAAAAAGAACGAGTGCAGTAAATGACTTAACCATAAACTTACCTATTACTGCATCAGGCTGTGCTTCAACCTCTTCCACGCTCACGTGGTTCACTTGTCCTTTGTTGAAAGGGTTCGGCTTCTTCCCAGAGCTTCCATTGCCATTTCCATTCTGGGCTTCAGGACAGTCGGTTGCATAGTGTCCAGTCTTCTGGCACTTGAAACAAGTAATGTGACTTAGATCCCTCTTGGCTGGGGTTGAAGGGTTGATGCGGTTCTGTCCGTTGCTTCCTCCATTCCCATTTCCATTCTTGGAGCCATTATGGTTGTGCGAACTTCCTCCTCCATGGGTATGCTGAAACTGTCCTCCCGATTTCGGGGTAAAACGTGGCTTCTGCTGAGCTCCAGAATTATACTTCCCTTGTCCATACTTCCTCTTACGGTTTTCAATCTGCTGCTGCTTCCCTTCAATCATGAGTGCTCTATCTACCAACTCCTGGTAGTTGTTGAAGGTTGCTACCATTAGCTGCATGCTCAGCTCATCATTCAATCCTTCGAGAAACTTCTCCTGCTTGGCTGCATCTGTAGCAACGTCATCTGGTGCATAACGTGTTAACTTACTGAAATCCTCCACATACTGGCCTACGGTGCGTCCTCCTTGGCGTAGGTTGCGAAACTCACGCTTCTTCATGGCCATAGCTCCTGCTGAAACATGGGCTGTACGAAAAGCTTGCTGAAACTGGTCCCATGTGACAGTGTCAATAGGATGTGTGGCTGTGTAATTCTCCCACCATGATGCTGCGGGTCCATCAAGCTGATGTGCGGCAAAACGCACTCTTTCCGCATCTGTGCATCCTGCAGTGGTCAACTCCCTTCCAACTTTGCAGAGCCAATCATCTGCAACAATCGGCTCGGTGCTGCTGGAAAACACCGACGGGTTTAGCCTCAAGAAACGGGCTAAGTGATCAACTGGTGGTGGTGGTGGGTTGTTGTTGTTGTTGTTGTTGTTGCCTTGGTTCTGTACTAACACTTGCATCAGGGCATTCTGTTGCTGAATCAACTGGGTGATCTCCGGTGGGAAAACAAATCCGGTGTCGCGTCTCGGAGGCATCTGATAGGTTAGAAAAGATGAGAGTTTAGAATAGAATGAGGTCTAGAGAGAAAACACTACCCATATGCTCATGAGACAAACACAATCAATATCACTCAATCAATTCAAACAAGGCATACAATCGATCTAACTAGCGTTACAAAAGTGCTTGAACTATACTATATATATGGGGGAATACTACTACTGATATGGTGGTCTACTAGAAATTCTGATCAGTTGAAGACTCCATGATATCTGCTCCAGCTTCATCAACAAAGTCATCTTCACTGGGGTCCGAGTCGGTGTCGTCGATGATGATGTAGTTATCCGGGCAAGCGCAGTCATCATCTTCTGCTTTTGGCACTGGATTTCCCATGAATACTCCAATCTTCTTCTCCAGGTCTTCATTCTTCCCTACTAGTGCGACGATTTCCTCCAAATAATCCTCGCGTGTAGCCTTGAGTTCTTCCTCCAGCTCCTTGATCTTCGTCAATGCCTTCTTCAGATCTATCTTGTCTGAGCACATCTGGTTCTCCTGACGACGAATGTGTTCGTTTTGCTCCTGGATGAAAGCTGCAATTGATCCATCCTTCTTGGTGCTAATCATCTCCCATTGCTCGTCTCGGCGTCCACAAATCTGATAAATAGTATCCTTAAGCTCCCTGTGGTAGACTTCTCCAATGCGTCCCATAGAGATGTGGGCTGCCATACTCTTCCCTAAACTCCAGGTTGGTGCTTCAAAAGCCAACTTTATAGGCTTAGTGACTGGCGCAAACGTCCTTCCTGGAACTTGAACTTGAATCTTCCAACTCTCCTCTTCAGGTAATGTGGCGTTGTAGGTTCCGGTGATGCTTGGTATTCCAATGTTCAAGTACTTAGTGACTTCCTTCAAGTGTCGTCCAAAAGGCGTATCTTCATCTGGTTGCATGAACTTGCTCCTTGCATCCGCCATTCCTAAAAGAGTAGAAAGTGGAGAGGAGTCAGAAATGAGAAGAGAGAAGTGTTCTAGGGTTTAAGCTTAGTGGTCGTGTCCTACAGTCAGCGTGTGCTCTGATACCACCTTTGTAGCGACCAGACCTCAAACAGTCTGTTCTGCTGTGCACCAGTGTCATCCCTGGATCAGTAATGCTGACACGCACAGTACAAATGGAGGATTTATAACAGAGTAGCAATCACACACTTATTACAACGAATATCTCAAGAGAGAATAAGTATGATAAATATGGCTTAAGGCCATCTAATACGATAACAGCGGAAGGCTTGGAAGATAAGTGAGTCCATCAACTCCAACGGCATCACTGAGTATAAGACCACGACCTAAGGCACCTTACTCGTCGTCTGAAAAGTCTGCAACATGAAACGTTGCAGCCCGAAAACGGGTCAGCACATGGAATATGCTGGCAATGTAACACATAGAGAATAATGAACATAATAATGCTGTACTACATGCATATATGGCTGGTAGAAGGCTCTATGGTTACAGTTTTGCGAAAAGCCAATTTTTCCCTACTACAAAGGAATACATTTTATTTAACTATCACGATGGTTGTGAAACATTGAGAAGGTACCTCCAACTCAATCCCAATTAAGTATCATCATTAACCCAACAAAATTAATTAAAGTAACATGATGATGAGATTCACATGATAATCCAAGTACTAGATACTCAAGTTGTCCATAACCGGGGACACGGCTAACCATGATTAGTTTATACACTCTGCAGAGGTTTGTGCACTTTTCCCCACAAGACTCGATCGCCTCCGCTTGATTCTTGCACTGCATGATGTTTGAGAAACGGATGACCGAGACACAGTCTTTCAGAAGCGTAAACTCTCTACTCCGGGTAGACCATACCACCTACATCCCCTACATCTGCTAGTCTACCTCTTCAAGAGCTCACACAACTTAATCAACTATGCTAGAGCCCATAATAGCTTGTGGCTGCACACGGAAGTTTCTAGCATGAATAATCTCATGATCCCTTTGAGCCTGGGTGGCGGTCCATAGGATGATCACACGGGTACTCCGGGATATCCAAAAATACAGGCAACACTGGGTTCTCCAGGTGCCTCAATCCACCCAGATGTGAGTTTTAGTGACCACCTTAAGTAAACCATTAGTTAACAATCTCACATCTGTCGTGAATATCTCTCAAACCCAATCCACGTCTACAAGCATAGCATGGCAATATAAGCAAACGTAGAAGTAACTCCCAAGGGTTTGATAGTAAAACAGGTGATAGGTACTACCTCATCTACATCTCAATACCCACAATTTAATTAGATCCTAATCATGCAATGTTTGAGGATTGATCTAATGCAATAAAAACTGGGTAGTGAAAAGCATGATCAAAGTGTTACTTGCCTTGCTGATGATCCGCGAAACCTAGAGATTCGAAGTAGCAAGCGGCGCACTCCGGGTACTCTATTGCAAACAAACAAGCAAACAATAAGTACTCATCTAATGCACAAGTAAAACTCAAATAAAGATCCAACCAGAAGTTCAACTTAAGAACTCCGGTTTGCAAAAAGAATCAAATCGAACGAAGCAACGAAAGTCAAACGGCGAAAGAAACAAGCTTCGTTTACTAATCTGGATCTAGGTCAAATTTTACAGTAGCAAAAACTTGTTTGAGTAGGTTATAAAGAAAGAGAATATCGAGATGAAACTCTTGGCGCTTGAATCGCCTGATTCCGATAAACGAGCGAAAATTTAAACGAAAACGAAGATCTGATCGGAAATCACGATCTGGAATAATGGCGGAAAAATCCGACGAAAAAGAAAAACGGACGAACAGTTAAACGAACGAACGTTCGTTAACAGCGACAATCCGACGAACACGTTCGTTAAAACGAACGGGTCGGTGAACGTTCACTAAGTAATAAAACCGAAAAAAATAAACCGATCTGAAAAAAAACGAAAACTAGGGTTTAGAAGAAAAAAAGAAACCGAATCGTTTTTTTTAAACCGGACTCGGCGGCGGCGGCTTCGGCTACCTCGGCGGGCAGCTCCGGCGGGGCTCCGGCGGGTCGGGCTCGGGGGCGTC